>NC_089318.1:10829628-10849628 GCF_036669915.1 Pocillopora verrucosa | reverse complement strand
ATAGGCATGCTATGCGTGCAAGAGTTCCTTTTTTGTAGGGTGGGTGGATTACTTGAAACATTGTGAGTGATGTCTATATTCTTACAAAAGGAGAGAAGAATATTAATGTGGGAAAGAACGAAAATGTCGAATTACCTCACTCACAGGTATTTTGTGGTAGATTATGTGTGTTTTGCGAATAAATGTAACCAAAAATAAACTGTATTGGTGCCACGGATACCTGTTAGTACAAAATGCAGACAGCAGACTGCAGACTGGATACAAAATATAGACTGCAGACTGCAGAGTGGGTACAAAATGCAGACTGAGAATCTGAAGAGTTTTTACGTCTGGTATATAATAACATGTCATCTTACAGCTTACCGAGCGTCACGCAATCGCTTTTCTGCAATCCGCCTTCCCGATTATTTGCACTATTGTGGAATATTCCTGGCCCATTTCTTGATGAAAATCGATCGCAATATTATTTCAAGCCTTCAATATAGTCTTCTTACTTTGCACGCGAGTTGGTTGGTGTGATGTCTGTACAGATTTTACCAATGTAATAAAGGTAGATGACGTGAATAACAGTGATGGTAAAGCAAGCTTAAAACGGCAGAAATCGCCAGAAAATACGACGGATACACAGGGCATGAGTAAGTTTTATTGATTTTACGAGAAAAATCTTCATATTTCGAAATATTTATCGTTGTAAATCGACCATATTTCGTTCCCTATACTATTCCTTATAACGTGTTCAAATTTTCAACGGTTCCTAGCATAACTTACTCTGAGTCACACAACGCGTGACGCGTTCGTGAATTAATCGTTGGCTCTTTCTCGAGACGTGACCTTGGGCCGCCTGTGACAAGACAATTGCGTAAACAATACTTAACATAATAACATTATACAAAAAAAAACACGGGATTTTGGATCATGTATTTATTAAAAAAGAATATCCATACAACTACAATGAAAAAAAACATAAGATTCACCTTTCTGGTCGTGAAATTAATACCATTCGCACTGTTATCGTAGCTACGTTCCCTGGCATCAACTAAGACATTGGCATACTTAGCATACAAGACATACAAGGCATTCAATGCTTTCATGGCTTTCAAGCGTTCGTGATTCATTCCGTTCCAAAATTACCGCTCAATAACATCTTTTTGTGAGGATTGGCCGCGAACAATACGACTTGTGTATGCGTCTATAAGTATTTTGAGCGTTTGAGCTATATTGCTCCAGATGATCGTAATCCAAACACGTTGAAATACAACACGACTGACAAAAGAGTGTTATGGGCAAAAACCTCGTGCTCGTCATGTGACCCGACCCTGTCCGTGCATGACAACGTCAATCATCATCAAGATAACATGCGTGATCAGCATGTGAACACCTCATTGGATCACAGTTAGTTGTCATGGTGTTGAGGGCGCAATGACCTCTGGGTACTATTGCGCAATTTTTCCATTTTGTGGCGGAGGAAAAAAAAAAAAGACAAAAAAACTAGACCCTGTGAGCAGGGTAACTGGGATACCTGGATGGTACTGGATCCGTGGAATCAAGTGTAGTGATACTACGCGTGTCGGACTAGTATACTGAAATAGTGAGCTCAAGTCTGGCCAAGGGCATACACCTGTCTCAAAACATAGCCATGCTATGCATGCAAGAGTTATTTTTTGTAGGGTGGGTGGATTACTTGAAACATTGTAAGTGTTCTACATTCTTACAAAAGGAAAGAAGATTATTAACGCGGGAAAGAATGAAAATGTCGAATTACCTCACACACAGGTATTTTGTGGTAGATTATGTGTGTTGTGCGAATAAATGTAACCAAAAATAAACTGTATTTGTGCCACGGATACCTGTTAGTACAAAATGTAGACAGAAGACTGCAGACCGGATACAAAATATAGACTGCAGAGTGAGTACAAAGTGCAGACTGAGAATCTGAAGAGTTTTTACGTCTGGTATATAATAATATGTCATCTTACAGCTTACCGAGCGTCACGCAATCGCTTTTCCGCGATCAGCCTTCACGATTATTTGCACTATTGTGGAAAATTCCTGGCCCATTTCTTGATGAAAATCGATCGTAATATAATTTCAAGCCGTCAACATAGTCTTCTTACTTTGCGCGCGAGTTGGTTGGTGTGATGTCTGTACAGATTTCACCAATGTAATAAAAGTAGATGACGTGAATAATAGTGATGGTAAAGCAAGCTTAAAACGGCAACAATCGCCAGAAACTACAACGGATACACAGGGTATGAGTAAGTTTTATTGATTTTTCGAGAAAAATCTTCATATTTCGAAATATTTGTCGTTGTAAATCGACCATATTTCGTTCCCTATACTTTTCCTTATAACGTGTTCAAATTTTCAACGGTTCCTAGAATAACTTACTCTGAGTCACACAACGCGTGACGCGTTCGTGAATTAATCGTTGGCTCTTTCTCGAAACGTGACCTTGGGTCGCCTGTGACAAGACAATTGCGTAAACAATACTTGACATAATAACATTATACACAAAAAACACGGGATTTTGGATCATGTATTTATTAAAAAAGAATATCCATACAACTACAATGAAAACAAACATAAGATTCACCTTTCTGATCGTGAAATTAATACCATTCGCACTGTTATCGTAGCTACGTTCCCTGGCATCAAGTGAATCTAAAATGACATGTTTCTTCACTAGCAGTTTGCATCCATTTGAATTTTGTTCTTCAGTCTCACGGTAGTAGTGTTGTTCAATAGATTGCATAGAGTATATGCAGTTTGGTTTCAGATTTCAGATTTTGCTTTTTACAACGAGTTTACGTTTTCAACTAAGACATTGGCATACTTGGCATACAAGACATACAAGGCATTCAATGCTTTCATGGCTTTCAAGCGTTCGCGATTCTGTCCGATCCAAAATTACCGCTCAATAACATCTTTTTGTGTGGATTGGCCGCGAACAATACGAATTGTGTATGCGTCTACAAGTATTTTGAGCGTTTGCCCCATAATGCTCCAGATGATCGTAATCCAATTACGTTGAAATACAAAACGACTGACAAAATAGTTTTGTGGGCAAAAATCTCGTGTTCGTCATGTGACCCGGCCCTGTCCGTGCATGACAACGTCAATCATCATCAAGATAGCACGCGTGATCAGCATGTGAACACCTCATTGGATCACAGTTAGTTGTCAGGGTGTTGAGGGCCCAATGACCTCTGGGTACTATTGCGCAATTTTTCCATTTTGTGGCGGAGGAAAAAAACAAAAAAAAAACTAGACCCTGTGAGCAGGGTAACTGGGATACCTGGGTGGTACTGGATCCTTGGAATCAAGTGTAGTGATACTACGGGTGTCGGACTAGTATACTGAAATAGTGTGCTCAAGTCTGGCCAAGGGCATACACCTATTTCAAAACATAGGCATGCTATGCATGCAAGAGTTACTTTTTTGTAGGGTGGGTGGATTACTTGAAACATTGTGAGTGATGTCTACATTCTTACAAAAGGAGAGAAGAATATTAATGTGGGAAAGAACAAAAATGTCGAATTACCTCACACACAGGTATTTTGTGGTAGATTATGTGTGTTTTGCGAATAAATGTAACCAAAAATAAACTGTATTAGTGCCACGGATACCTGTTAGTACAAAATGCAGACAGTAGACTGCAGACCGGATACAAAATATAGACTGCAGACTGCAGAGTGGGTACAAAATGCAGACTAAGAATCTGAAGAGTTTTTACGTCTGGTATATAATAACATGTCATCTTACAGCTCACCGAGCGTCACGCAATCGCTTTTCCGCGATCAGCCTTCACGATAATTTGCACAATTGTGGAAAATTCCTGGCCCATTTCTTGATGAAAATCGATCGTAATATTATTTCAAGCCTTCAACATAGTCTTCTTACTTTGCGCGCGAGTTGGTTGGTGTGATGTCTGTACAGATTTTACCAATGTTATAAAAGTAAATGACGTGAATAATAGTGATGGTAAAGCAAGCTTAAAACGGCAACAATCGCCAGGAACTACTACGGATACACAGGGTATGAGTAAGTTTTATTGATTTTTCGAGAAAAATCTTCATATTCCGAAATATTTATCGTTGTAAATCGACCATATTTCGTTCCCTATACTATTCCTTATAACATATTCAAATTTTCAACGGTTCCTAGAATAACTTACTCTGAGTCACACAACGCGTGACGCGTTCGTGAATTAATCGTTGGCTCTTTCTCGAAACGTGACCTTGGGTCGCCTGTGACAAGACAATTGCGTAAACAATACTTGACATAATAACATTATACACAAAAAACACGGGATTTTGGATCATGTATTTATTAAAAAAGAATATCCATACAACTACAATGAAAACAAACATAAGATTCACCTTTCTGATCGTGAAATTAATACCATTCGCACTGTTATCGTAGCTACGTTCCCTGGCATCAAGTGAATCCAACATGGCGTCTTTCTTCACTAGTAGTTTGCATCCATTGGAATTTTGTTCTTCAGTCTCACGGTTACCGCTCAATAACATCTTTTTGTGTGGATTGGCCGCGAACAATACGACTTGTGTATGCATCTATGAGTATTTTGAGCGTTTGCCCCATAATGCTCCAGATGATCGTAATCCAATTACATTGAAATACAAAACGACTGACGAAATAGTTTTATGGGCAAAAATCTCGTGTTCGTCATGTGACCCGGCCCTGTCCGTGCATGACAACGTCAATCATCATCAAGATAGCACGCGTGATCAGCATGTGAACACCTCATTGGATCACAGTTAGTTGTCATGGTGTTGAGGGCCCAATGACCTCTGGGTACTATTGCGCAATTTTTCCATTTTGTGGCGGAGGAAAAAAAAAAAAAAAAGACGACAAAAAAACAAAGGCATTTTAAGACTGGGCTACCACAGGTATCCCAGTAAAAAAAAAAAAGACGACAAAAAAACAAAGGCATTTTATGACTGGGCTACCACAGGTATCCCAGTAACAAAGGCATTTTATGACTGGGCTACCACAGGTATCCCAGTAACAAAGGCATTTTATGACTGGGCTACCACAGGTATCCCAGTAAAAAGACGACAAAAAAACAAAGGCATTTTATGACTGGGCTACCACAGGTATCCCAGTAATGATCGAATATTTGAAAATATAGCGCCCGCGCGGCCGACTCTCAATTTAAGTCAGATTTTTCGTTCCTTTGCGATCGAGTTAGACCGTGTGGGACTCAGAATATAAAGTAACAATGCAATAGAATACTCTGTTTGGAAAATAATTGAACGTCAAGGTCTTAAAGGTGACAGAATAAACTCTCGAGTCAACGACACTACGATTCTCCAAAGCGATGCGAATTTTGTGGCTGCAAACCGAAAACCGAACTTTCGGACTTCAAGCAGGACCTAGCGACAAGTTGATGACTCCATTACCCGGTAAATATCACGTTTGACTAACAATGTGTTCAAAAAGTATTGTTTAGTAGAAGATTTTGCGTCAAATCGTAGTACTTTCAGAATTTTCATCATAACGCTACGCAATTTCTTGCCGTGAAGTCAACTAAACAACGATCTAAGTATGATGAGTTTTACGGCGTGGACTTTGTGCACGTAAGAAATTCGTACGTTTTTCGCTTATAACATCAAATCAAGAATTGCTTTGAATAAAACTGTCGTCCCGAAATATCTTTTGGTCATTTTCCTCTTGCCTATTTGCACACATGCGAAAATATTTAGCGATTTTAATCTTTTATCTCGATTTTTGAGTAAAAAATCAATCACGGAACAAATAATCGCAGCAATGCGACAGATAAACTGCTTTGGGGTAGGAAAGTATTCCCTTGGCGGAGCAGATAATAGCAGCAATGCGACACAAAACCTGTAGGAGACAAAAAACTGCCACGACCGCCGACACGAGATACGAAAATCGAACGATATCGGAGAGCGAACTGAATTCCGAGCATTATCCGCAGGTTTCTATTGTTATGGACATACTGAAGGACTTACACTCTGGATAGCATAGTATCTACGACATCTCAGAATTCCGTAGATACAAAAGAACGATATCGGAGACCGAACTGAATTCCGAGCATTACCCGCAGGTTTGTATTGATATGGACATACTGAAGGACTTGCACTCTGGATAGCATAGTATCTACGACGTCACAGAAGTCCGTAGATACAAAAGGAGTTAAGATCGGGGAATATCGGATAAAAATCGGCAGAGTTCGTTGTGGGCTAGGATTATATTGCTACACTCACTCACTCAGAAGGACAGCGTAGTAGGTTACGCCTCTTTAGGCAGTAAGCTACAAAAATTATTCGAAGTGGCATGCTAAATCATTTCCTGTCATAGGCAAGTTTTCCACATTACTGTATTTTTTGTCTTTACTTTTCACCACTTTGTTTTGGTCTTTACCTTAGTTTAAAACGTTTCTTAAACTACCTTCACTACGCTACAACCAATTTTAAACCTTTATCAACGTTTGATTTAAAAAAGATCTCTTAAATAGGCTTTAAGGACACTACATGCACATCTCATTCACTAGTAATCTGTATAGTACAACAAAGTTACAAGACTGACTGAAAACGCTTCCAGGTTCTTGAGTATTTCAAGCGGACCTAACGTACAAGCGACCTTAACTACCTGGATTAAAGCGCTTCCTCCTACAAATTTTTAGTAAAGATGGACAGGACAACTGTAATCTAAGAGCTAAAACACGTTGACTTCCAACTGTAAATTGGCCACCATAAAGAGTTTAAAACCTGACTTTTCGAGCGTTAGCCCTTTGTTAATCGCTCTGACGAAGGGCTATCGCTAGGAACGTCAGCTTTTAAACTAATTTACGTTTTCAACTCGGTTCATGATACTACATTATTCTGTTATACTCTCCCTCCGACGCAGCACCACAGTTTCTTTAGAAACTTACTCTCTTTATTCATTTAACTTCCAATTGCCAGGAGTTTCCGATCAATGTCAGTCTCACAAAAATTATCATGGACATACATTATGAGAAATCTGCCGAGTGAACATGGCAAAATTGATCGAAAGTGAGAGTCGCTATAATTCGGCCTTGAATAACAGAAACCGCTGTCTTCCCATACGAGTCGCAAATGTTAGCGGCAACTGACGAGTAAGGCAAAACAAAATAGTTGCACCTTGAGCTGACGATATTTAGATGCAAGATAAACTTCTCAAAACAAGAGTGAGGATGATCTGTGTTCATATTGAGGGTTATCTAGCTCATACTTTATACATCCAGTAACTAAATCTTATGTTCACCATAGCGAGACAGTAAAACATTGGATCTAGGTCTTATAGCATTCGTACAGTAGAAACTATTTACACATTTTACTCAAACTTAATATAATTGTAGACTTCTTCACAAAACTTTTATCTCCTTACATCCTTTGGTCTTGAAGAAAGCCTCCACAACATTTATTTTATCAACTGAAGGGATGATAATCATGAATAAGATTTACACTCAGTCTGCTTAATGACCTGTTGAATGCCTTTTCCTGAAAGGATTGGACATAGTGAAAGACCTGTTGGACCCCTTCTTTCTGTCCAAGGTTCCTAAAGTAATTTACAAAAAACATTCATCAGCAACTTCCAGGTGCAGGAATTCACTTCAACTACTCAGATTTCAGGCTCATCAGTGTTTTTCCACATTTGCTGACCAGAATTGGAAAAATAATAGCGTGGTAATTAACATGCTAAGTACAAACTCTGGCCTAGTCATTGCAGACAAGATACTTCAATCTCACGGTACTTCTCTCCACCCTTAAAGATTCAAGGGTAGCAGAGAGTTGTCAAAGAGTTTCTGACAAATTCTGGGAGGGGAATGAGAGGGATGGACCAGCATCGTATTCAGGTGGAGTTCATATACAGCCTCCTTCCCATTCTCTGTACAATGTGTGAAACAAAAGCCAGGGATGAGTGACATTGTAGATGATTCACCCTGCTCCAGGACTTTGTCCAACACATATTTGGGTTTTATATGTATCATCCAAACCACACATACTACAATAACACTTCTCACTGCTGTCAGAAATATGCTGAATTTAAGAAGCAAAAAGAAAACAGACACACAAACCTTCAAGAGTTGAGAGACTGAGACGGTCCACTCTACATCTCACTTTACCTGTTGAGTGATTAGAAAACAGCTTAAATTGATCAAGTGTAATCATCAGATGGATCATCAGTCAATGATTAACTAAGTGCCATTGATGACCCAGCAGACATGAAACTCCTCTTAGCCTTTCCAGTGACTCCTTAACTCATCATAAAATACATAAATCATTGTTCTGGTTTTTTCTTCTCCATATATGATTTAAACTGTAAAAAAAATGGATAGTATTTTTCATGGTTAACAGGAGCACTAGTTAAAAGCAGGGGGCACCATTGACAAAATCCTTTTTAACAGCACAAATATTCCCAAAACCAGCCCAGTACAGTTCAATGCAGATGCTTTTACTTCCTCCCAATGGCAATTCCTTTAAGATTTTAAAGTTGATACATGTACAACATGTAACTTCAAAATATTCTTAAACATAACTCACCCAGTGTTCCATGTGGTCTGCAAATTGAAAAAAAAAGAAAACAATGATTGTGTTGGTTAACAATGCTGTAAGAAGTTGAACAACTAAGCTCTTTCTAAGACAGATCAAAATAGCCCTTTAACTGAAAACAATTGGTTAATGGGTCACAACACATGTGTAACATCTCACAAAGTTTAAGATGTAAAAGCAGGAACTGTCTAAATCACTATTTCACTCTGACTGAGTCTACAAAGAACCAGTCTGTGGATGGGCCCTCACTAAATTTCTACATTATTTATAACTTATTTATTATCAAATTGTATGTGGCTTACCCAGATTCATCACAAAGAACACATGACTCTACCATGGCATCCATCATTTCAGCCTACGAATTAAATCATGAAAAAAAAATTAAAATCCTAGACTACTGTTAATAAGACTATCGACACAAACTGGTCAGTCTTGCAAGCCATGTTCCAATGCAACACCCATTTCCTACCAGCACATTTTCCCCTCCAGAAATAAATTTTTTTTCTTAGTCTACCCCATGAAGATGTGGATCATCCAGTACATCTTAATCAGTCCTTCACAAGGAAAATTACAGTTCTAAATGTAAAGAGTTTCATGTTTTCAGTTCAATTGAAAATGCTGTCCATCAGCACCTGTTTGGAGAAAATCTGTAACCTTTGCACTGCTTCTTCTGGATCACTGCTTCTATCAGGGGCATCAAACTCCAACCAAAAGGTATCCAAACACCCAGGCTCATGTGCAGGGGCAGGTGTGTAGTCCCAAGATAATTCCTCAAATGCTAAGCTTAGAAGTATATCCTGTGAAATACACAGGAAGCTGTCAATTGTTGAAATCTCATGAAAAATACACACTTCCAGTAACCTCTACATATCAAGTTGTTAAAGGAGCAGTGTGGATGATGGCAACAGTTGCTTTGGTCTGCTTTTGTTTGATTTATTTAAATTTATAAATAGTTATCTAAATTGTGGAATAGGCTGTAAATGGATGAAAATTTTAAAATAAGATCATAATTATGCCTACAGCATAACTGATAATAATGAACACAAAAAATATTCAGTGCTTAAAAATAAAAGCTAAACAAATATCTTGTTACAGAAAAGACAGTTCACTTTAATTAGTTATTAGTAATTACATGCTTACATTTTTATTGTCATCAATCACATGGACACCTTCCCTGTTGATGGCAACTCTAACAGGTAGGTCAGAATTCCCTAGAATGTTTGACAGCAGAGAGGATGTGGGTCGCTCGATTTGCCCCCGGAAAAAAACACTCCTGAAAGAATCAATTATATACATTGACCATTTAACATTAAAAAAAGTTTCAGGTGAGTGCAGAAAATAATTTACCAGATGAAGGGCAGATTTAAAGTTGGCAGTCCAAGTTGAGACTGTTTCTGTTGCCAAATTGAATATGTAAAATATTTTGGCCACTAAATTTGTAGCTCAGGTTGTAAATTTGGGAACTGGTGTATGTCTATCATGTAGTATGCTGTAAAATTATTTTCTCACACAGTCTTTGTGCTCTGATGTTAAGTGATACAAATCATCACATGAAATATTTTTAATGCTCTGTTGTTTTCTTTCCCAAAATTTGCCTCTTTTTCTGTGATTGTGCAGGTCTTAAGAGGTTGAGTTAAACTCACAAAAAAAAATTTCCATCCAGGTTTTCTTTTCTTTGTCTTTTTATGACAACTGACCTATTATTTCTGTCACTACTTAACAATTACAGCAACCCTGATAATTTGCCAACTCTGAATTATAACTAATGACACGACAAAACATACCCATAAAATGAAAAATTCCAGCAGAACTCCAAGAACATTTTATGGCAAGCTTTGACATCACTAACTTGCTGAGAGACATTTTCATATTCCTGCAGGAGTTTGTGTTCAATAGCAGAATTTGGTGATCGACCAAGGAATGGCCAATTGGATTTACAGACCCATGCTGGTAAATAATCTGTCAGCTTGTTCCTGCAACAGAAAATATGTTTAAGACCACCATAAAGTAGAAACCTATGTTTACATTTAGTAATGACAAATTGTAGTGAACTTAACAGTTCATAAAACTAAAATTTTCAGTCTTCAGTCATACATACATATACTGTAACCCTCATCACAATTGTTTGTTACCATCAAAGATTATTGAACCTTTTAACTAAATTTCTCAAGGTAAAAACAGTCAGGACTCAAAAAGTAACTAAATGTGGGAAAGTTTAATAGCCAGCCTCAATCTCATACATTTACACAGTACATTAAGCCAAATGGTCACTTTTCTATAAAAGCACTGTAATAGCCACATCAAGTCAAATCTTCAAACAAAATGTTACCAATTTTTCTTGACAGATGTCCTCCTTCTCTCTACACATTATGTTGGTGATGCAAAAATCACACCAAAAGAAGAAATTGGACATTGAGAAGGGAGTAGAGTGTTTCAAGAAATTTAGATGAGGACTACATGTGGAGTGGATGTTAAATGAATCATTTTGAGTACACATGTCTGCACATGTGATTAGTGAGAATGATCTAAATAAATCTTACTTGAAACAGCCAGGAGCATGTTCTTCTTTATCATATTTGCCATTGTCTATGTAAGCAAGAATTCCTCCCAATGTGAGAGCATCTTTGGAGCTGATAGGATAATTGCCACAAAGAACATTGTGTTTGGCCTAAATTGAAACCAAAGAGATTGATTGAATAGACAGTAAGAACAATAGTATGTGGGTTTCACCTTGATTCTGTGCATGCACTTAATCAAAACAGGTCCTCCACAACAGTACAACAACAAAGTTACATGGGCTTATTTTGTTTGGCACCTAAATAAATTACACACATCCCTTGTGTATGTAATAGATGTAAACATGTACTTTATTCACAATGCACTTTGATATGTGACTGAAAACTGTAAATTATAGACATGTGAGTTAT
Organism: Pocillopora verrucosa; assembly: GCF_036669915.1. Lineage (NCBI taxonomy): Eukaryota > Metazoa > Cnidaria > Anthozoa > Scleractinia > Pocilloporidae > Pocillopora > Pocillopora verrucosa. The sequence continues at coordinate 10,838,140 of NC_089318.1, read as the reverse complement.
GAAAATAAAAAAGAATGAATATGTTAATCACCTCTTCAAATAACCTTCTAACAACTCTATCATCTTTAATCTGTAACAAAAAGAAACTTTCAAAATAAAGCTCCACTGAATGTAAACTGTAAATCATCATATCAATTACTTGTAACTGCTATATATACTTCTTGTTCATAAATCCATAAATTCAATTTTTTCACCTGATACAATTAAAAGATAGCCAAAAAGAACTTTTAAATTAGTAAGAACAACATGCCCTGGTAGAAACTTTATAGAAGCAAACATGCAAAATCTAAATGCACAATATAACAGGATTAGTAGCATGGTGAACCCCATTTTAAGTCCAAGCTTAAGCTGCTTATCATTTTCAAATGCTTCATTAACAGTCTCTGTGACACTTACTCTCCGTTCCTCTGCTAGAGGAAAAAAAGAACTCCTCTGATAACACAGGATTGGTTCATCTGAAGAAAAAATACAAATAATTGCATTGTAAAAACCCAGAAACTTAGGCCTGAGAAAATTATTTCAATTGTAATAATAATATTAATAATAAAAACAATGATAATAATGTATATTTGTACCTTTCTCGCAAACTTCATCAGGCGTGTTTGTAAACTTCCTGAGTAATTCTGGCCATACCTGACGTAGCCGGAATGGCCTGTGATGAGCTTTTAACTGAAGCTCTAGGAATTGAAAATTTTAAGTTTGAGTAAAACACATCCATGCTAAGAATTGTAAGAAGCAAAAAACATTTCCACAGAATTTGTCACTCATAATCATACAGTATTATGCCATGAACTTCATAAAAGGGACATATATTAAACATGTAGCTATGCACATGGACCTGCTCAGTAGTAAAATAATAGTACAGCACATATAAAATAAATAATTTTTTCTTTTTGGGAAGAGAACATTGCTAATAAATTATTTGCAAAAGGTAACTATGCTCAAGATTACTCTCATATAATTGTAATAGCAGTTTCATTTCTTCCAATTCTAACTCTATATTTTATTTATTTATTTCTTTGAAAGATTAAAAAAATCACTCAGAATCTAAATTACAAAGCCAAAGGCTATTGATCTGCAAACTTATTGAGCAATCGGTCGTTAGGATACTAAGTGGTGTCCAGTATCTCTCAGCAATTCTAGCACCTCATTGCACATGTGTCAATTAAAACTGGAATTCTTAATGAATTATACACTTTGTCCATGTTGAAGTCGTAATGTTTACCACCATTCCTAGCACTAGTGTAATAAAAATCAATTATAAGATGAAAAAGTTTAAGCTCTCCAAAAATATCGCCAAAATAGATGATAGGTTCTTTAACAGCTGGGGTAATGCCACATACTGTATGTGTTTCACTGTCATCTTAATGTTTACCAGCCAGGTAAAACAAGACAAATTTCTTGATTCATACACAGCATCCCTCTAGTTATCACAAAGGGAAGAATTGTTACAAAGTATAATACTACCACTACTACTACTACTACTACTACTACTACTAATAATAATGATTTCTAAAGCACCATAACTGAATATTCAAGACCAAAATTTTTTTAGATTAAAAATTACATCCATAATAAAACAAAAATATATAAAAGTACAAGTAAGAAATTTGTATCTAAAAATTGAGGTTAAAATTAAAAGTAAAAATTAAAATTCTTATTGCAATATTTCTAACAGAACTTTAATAAAAGTGTTCTTTGAATAAGAAAGTTTTTTATAGAAGTTTCAAATTTTAAAATATCATCATGATTACAAATGGGTCTGGCAGTGAGTTCCAAATTGTAGGTGCTGCAAATGAGAATGATCTACAGCCATATTTCTTCAGTTTTGCTGATGGTATTGTCAAGAGCCTCTTAGAGCCTGTATACATGGAGGTGGGGGACCCCAGATAGGTGAGGTAACCTGCCTAGGTGGGGTAAGCTGCCTGTCCAAATAATTTTTTATTTTATCTTGATCATGTTTACATGATAGGTGGGGTGACCCACCCAGGCGGGTTGCCCGGTCTGCTAGGTAGGGTAACCCTGTCAGCCGGGGTGACAATTTGCCATGTAAATGTCTCAAGGTGGGGTAACCCACCTAGCTGAGGTCACGTTCATGGCAAAAAGCTCAAAAGCAAAACATCTATGTTTTAAAACTTTGTACATTTCCTAACTGTCTGATAGCAGAAATCACCAGAAACTGCAACAGACACACAAGTAGTGTAAAATGTTCACTATTTTGTATAATGTATTGTGTCAATGGTTCTTCATGTAACCCAACACCGCATAACATGCATGACACTTTTATGAATTAATCCATATGTGTCCAAGAATTAATCTTTCATCTTTCTTGAGATGTGGGACGCCTCTGCTCAAACTCCTTAATTGCAAGTGCAATAACAACCTCAAGAAACCTCACCCCAGCAACACAGGGTTGTAAGATTGTATGTAAACATGTTTTATTTTTCGACCATGGCTAGGTGGGTTACCTCACCCACCTGGGGTCCCCCACCTCCATGTAAACAGGCCCTTAGAAGATCTTAAGCTTCTTGATGGTTTTTAGGGTTGCAACATTTCTGTTAAATAGGAAGGTGCTAACCTATGCAAGGCTTTAAAAGTTAAATAGAATTATCTGTATTTGATATGGCACAGGAAGCCATAGTTGGATGGCCTCAATGGGTGGGCATGGGTGATGGCTGGCACTCAGCATATGTAGCTTGGTTTTTCCAGTGTTTAGCTTCAGTTTGTTTTAGACCAACCAGGAATCAACTGACTCACACATGCTTCTATACCTGCTAAAGATGACTGTTGCTCGGCTGTAGTGGGCCTAAAAGCAAAGTAAAGTTGGGTGTTGTTGGCGTACAGGTGAAACTTGAGAACATGATGTCTCACAATATTGCCCAAGGGGAAATGTACAATGAGTACAGGATTGGCCCAAGGACCAATCCTTGTGGAACACCAAATTGAAGGTCTTTGACATCAGATTTTACACCATCAATCATCACAAACTGTTTTCTGTTGTGAAGGTAGGATTCAAACCATTTCAAGACCTGTCCTCTCAAACCAAAGTGATTGCACATTCTATCTAGGGGAAGTCTGTAACCAACAGTGTCAAATGCTCTGTACATGTCCCACAGAAGGAGTGCAGCACCCTTGTTATCATCAATTGCACAAAGGATATCATTCTGTACTTTCACTAAAGCTGTCTCAGTGCCATGTGGGTGTTTGTATGCTGACTGGAGTGATTCATCTAGATTGTTATCACTAATATAGTTCTTCACTTGAAGTGCAATGGCCCACTCGATGATCTTGCTCACAAACTTCAAATTAAAAATGGGATGGAAATTCAAATACTCCTGGAGGTCAAGGATGCTGTGGGGTAACGTTTCTCAGGTCTCCAGTGTAATAGCTTGTCAACTGCATTGAAAAGTATCTTCTGATTGGATGTATTATTGAAGATGATGGAGGAATAGTAGGAGGATTTTGCACATTTAAGCATATTGTTGACAAGCTTGCACTGTTCAGTAGAAATTTGCCAGTTAATACACAACCAAGATGATTGCCAGCATCCCTCTAGTCTTCTGTGTTTCTTCTTCTCTTCACGGATTTCATCTGTGTACCAGGGTGCTGAAGGGCAAAGTGTGATTATGTGTTGTTTCATTGGTGCATGTTCGTCCAATATATTCTGTAAGGTGTTTTCTTATTCTTCTAATAGAGATGGTAACTCATCATGGCCATATGACAGGAGTGTAGACTTTTTGAGGTCATTGTTGAAACTATCCATATCAATAGAGCATATTTTTTATACTGGATAGAAGCTTGTATAGGAGGAGTTTTCTGTAGGCCAAGCTTACAATGAACTGCTAGATGGTCAGATAGCATAGGGTCTCTAACTTCAATACTAGTAACTAGATAATCATCAGCCCTGGTTATCAATAAGTCAAGGATGTGCCCCTTCTTTTGAGTGTGGCCTCAGACATGTCATTTAAGTTTGAATAATTCCAAAATGCTGGTGAATTTTATTGCAGCAGTGTACCCAGGGTTATCTATGTGAAAATTAAAATCACTAACGATCAATAGGTTACCAGGGGCAATGGTGAGCTGTTCAGCCAGAGTTGAAAACTCTTCAAAGAATAAAGTACTGCTCAGTCAGTTTGCGTTAGATGGTGGGGGCCTACAGATAGTAACTATCCTCATACATCCACCAGAGCATTTGGAAATATCAATGTCCTCAAACAACTCAAACTTAAATTGAGATTGTTTTTTAACTTGAAAGTGCTTTTTCATAAGAAGACCAACTCCACCAGCTCATGAGCCTTTCCTCCAAGCTATATCTCAGTCATTGCAAGTATATCAAGATCACTATTGACAACATAGTCCTTAATACTCAGTACTTTGTTATTGGTAGATCTGGTATTCAATAGGTAGAAATCAATCAGAACAAAGCCACCAGTGTGTTTTGAACTCTTCCATGCATTTGACATAAGAGAGGTTTTGTACATTTATACCCTTTGTATTTGATCCAAGAGTTATACCATAGGCATTACATGAAACAATGGAAGGCCTTGTTGTACAACTGCAGTGAGTTCATGCAAAGATAATAACTGGAATTTTTCCATCCACTGATGGGCTGGGATTGAGCTTGAATGTTAGATCACCAATTAGTTCCACATTGAAAGCTGCAACAGTGTTTGGGTAATAAATACAAGGACTTTTGTGCCACTTGATCTTGTGGTGCCTTGAGATAGCCCCATGCACAGAGACATCAGCCGTGAAATAGTAATTCGCGTCAATGGATAACACATTCAATTTAGACAATGTATAATCAACCTCATTGTTATTTGAAATTCCAGGGCTTGATTGATTCTAGGCTTGAGTCAGCAATAGAGTAGAAAAAACCCTTCGCAAAAACCAGTGCTCTTCTCCAAATGTGAATTTCTCCAGCCAAACTGAAGATGATAACTCTGCAAATTTACTCTTCTTGAAAAGCATTTGTTTGGTCCATAATAGAGGGAGCCAGAAGATAAAAATTCAGGAGAGAGCATGCCTGCATCCAAACCTCATCATTATCACCTAATCATATCACCTAATCATATCCCCTAATCACATCACCTAATCATATCCCCTAATCATATCACCTAATTATACTAAATGGACAGAGTGATGATTTACTTACGTAAAAGAGGAGATATAAGCCACACACAAAACACCTGAGAGGCAATAGGGGGAAGAGAAAGATTTTCTGACATGATGGTATTAATTGTCCCTGCCTCAGTGTTTCTTCCCTCCTCCAGGTTCAACAGACGGCCTGACTTCTCCACTAGAAACACAGCTACAGTTAAGGCTGAAAGAAAAGCAAATTTTACTATTTAAGGTATCAACTTTATCCAAACCTAAAATCTTCCAATGGTGTGACTTTTGTCCTCCTGTGAAGATCTTCTTCAGTAACTTACATGTGTCCAAATCCAAAATGGCAAACTGGATTTAATAAAATTTTCCCTGCTTCAATCAAGATGTTGCAAGTCATTATACAGCATTACATGTACACACTACATCCTGTAACTGAATGCATTGATTTAAAAAAGCCCTATGACTTACCTTGCGGAGACAATGACCGGGTGTAATCAGATCGGTTTCCCCATGAAATAGATTTCTTAATACCAGGAGGTCTTCTAATAGCAGCACTTTCTTCTGAATGCAGTCTTTGAAAATCTGGATTCTTGGCTGTAACATTTTCTCTCTTAATATGGGAAAGTTCTAAAGCCCCTGTTGCCATTGCTGTCTGAAACAAAAGGGTTCATAAAAGAAGTCACACATTTGTATCTACATGTACAAATAAGGGGAATTTAGTATATGTAAATACTTTCCAAAAGAAAGAGATATTGGACCTTCATCTCCTCCACCATACCTAATCCTCAGCCACATTTACTTGGAAAAGATTGGAAGTACTCTTTTAAGAAACTTTGCATTTTTATTGATTTAGGATTTAAATAAAAAATATATCTTTATATATATATATATATATATAGATATAGATAGATATACACACATGTGTGTTACCAAGCTTACTCAAGGTTGATTATCAATAAATAAATCACTTTACTTTGGTCGATGTAAATTTCTATTCATTGAAGAGAATCACAGGTATTCTGGATAAAGAAATCTAACTGTGCAGTCATGCCTTAATTTTTTAAAGATATTTTTCAAAACAAGAGCATGCTACAGCTGTAATTCACACTAAACACTGATTTGCACTTCTGCTCTCAAAAAAATTAGTCCAAATTGATTAGTGAGTTGCTTAGCAAATATTCTAAAAAACACAGATTTCTTAAAATGTATTTCTTAAGGTGTTTTTTGACCACAAGATTCTCCTACAAAATGCAGTCTTATAAATGCGTCTCTTAGCAGCCTCTTGATTTGCTCTAATCAAGGGCTAAACCTCAAAACATCAGCTTTAAAAACTCCTTATGGTGGCCAATTTACGTTATCAACTCAGTTGACAAAACAAAATTATCTTGGTATTCCCCCCATAGACATGGCACCATAAATTCTTTAGAAACTTACCCCCTTTCTTTAAATTAAACTATCTCAAAAGGAATCAAACCCCCTACTTTGTGACATGCCACAAAGCTGATATTGAAGATCAAAACACAATGTAATATTGATCTCACATTGATCTAGTGAAGAGAAATGTCAGGACATTGCTGATTTTTTGTATGCTGTAACTCATGGCAGCTACTATTCACTTCTGTAGCTCTTCCTTTCATTTAGTCCATTACAAATACATTTAAATCAAATAGCAACTTGAGAATTTGAAAGAGAGAATTATTTCCTGAAAGACTGGCATAAAATGAGAAAAATTCAATTGAGTTTCTAAACTTAAATTTGCTTTTCCATATCTGAAAATTTATACTCACACATGGTATGGATTTAAATTGAATAACAGAAAACTTTGAAAACAAACTAATTTACTTTTTTCCAGTACATTTCAATTAAATAATAATCAAACACATCACCTGGTTTAAAATTCCCTTCATTGCACAAGACAAACTTTACTTAGTGAAGAATTAAAAAGGAAAAAAATGGGACATAATTTACAACTGACTGGCTTATTGCACGTGAAAGCTATTTATTCAGCAAATTGATCCTGAATGTCACATGTAAAACACAAGATGTAAAAGCACTCTTGACAAGGGATTTAATGATAATACTGACACTACAGTCTCATCTACACTGCTGAAATTTAAACTTTCGTGATAGAAATCATAATGGTAATGGAATAAAGGTGTAGTCAATTTCCTAGGCTTTCAACACAGCTCCCAAGACAATCAACTGACAAATAAAATAGAATGGTTCCAAAAATGTTTAAATCTAGGCCTCTAAAAACCATTCAAGAGAAAAGGCAGTCAAGGCTTAAAATAGACGGGATTTCCTTCAACCTACTCACAAAAAGCAAGTAAATTGTTCTCCTAAAACACGACAGTTGCACACAACTTACTTGCGATTTACCTTGAGACTGTGACACTAAAATTTTCACAAGCCTGCCATCTCTTTCGCAATTATATACAATCGCCAAAGGCTCATTCTCGGAATAACACGTACGGATACGTGAAAATATTGTGCAGACATCAAAATATCTCAAAAGGTTGGGCAACTTAACATTTACTGAGTTCAATATCTACCAAAAGAGAGTTTTAGTTCGCACCGAAAACAATTTACAAAATATTGGGCCTCCTTCAAGATGGAAGCTTCAAATAAAGTTTAGTGTGTCGAAAACCGAAATGGGGCCCAAATTTTGGTTTTCCTGGATTTCTCCAAGCTCGAAAAAAAAAGACATTTTGAATTATTCTCATATTTCGACGTTTACGTATGTGTAGTGAACGTAATCGAAGTACTCTGTACAAGTTAGCGTAGACGACTCCAAGAATGAGTAGTGAACCAAAAGATATTTCCACTCACTCCAACCCATTTAGCGGGCATCTGTTTCCTGAACAAACCCTTTGGATTCTGACTTTTGGCAGCTGGTTCTAGATACCCACATATCAGGAAGTGCGCTTCACTTCACGATTTGATTTTTAGATCGAGAAACGTACAATGATGACAATTCTTGCTACTCCCTTTCTTCTAATCACTTCACTAACATATCACATGTTAAGCACAAAACTCACCTTTGCCAAAATTCGAACAAGAAATGGGGAGGATTCTGCGAAACGCGTACGTATAAAATCAGACAATTAATCACCTAGATGTCTCGCAGCTTGTGTTTTTCTTTTCCTTTGCACAGCCAAACGGATATCGAAGGAGTTGACCACAAGGTCAACACTTTCCACTACTCTGACGAAAATGGCTTTTACCACTCGTACACTGTATCAGCTCAACAATTCATTCGGCGGAAAAAGGAAACACAACCTCGGTATACAACCTATTATAAGAAAATTTTAAAAAATTGCTATGCGCCGATCACGTCCTCTCTCCTCCAGTAAACTTCCCTATCTGCTTCCTACAAACCCATGATGCCGCTGGACTTACCTAC